>NW_027016965.1:7500-17500 GCF_036013445.1 Caloenas nicobarica | reverse complement strand
TCCCTTCATGTACTTTCCCTTCCTGCACCTTCCATCCCTTTCCCTTCCCTTCCCTTCCCGCACCTTCCCTTCCGTACCCTTCCCGCACCTTCCCGCACCTTCAATTCCCTTCCCTTCCCTTCCCTTCCCTTCCCTTCCCTTCCCTACCCTTCCCTTCCCTTCCCTTCCCTTCCCTTCCTGCACATTTCCGTCCCTTCCTGCACCTTCCCTTCCCTTCCCGCAGCTTCCCTGCCCTTCCCTGCCCTTCCCGCACCTTCCCTTCCCGAACATTCCCATTCCCTTCCCGCATCTTCCCGCACCTTCCCTTCCCTTCCTGCACCCTCCCGCACCTTCAGTTCCCTTCCCTTCCCTTCCCGCACCTTCCCTTCCCTTCCCTTCCCTTCCCTTCCCTTCCCTTCCCTTCCCTTCCCTTCCCTTCCCTTCCCTTCCCTTCCCTTCCCTTCCCTTCCCTTCCCTTCCCTTCCCTTCCCTTCCCTTCCCTTCCCTTCCTTTCCCTTCCCTTCCCTTCCCTTCCCTTCCCGTCCCGCACCTTCCCGCACCTTCCCGCACCTTCCCGCACCTTCCCTTCCCGCACCTTCCCTTCCCGCACCTTCCCTTCCCGCATCTTCACTTCCCTTCCTGCACCTTCCCTTCCCGCAACTCCCTTCCCTTCCCTTCCCTTCCCTTCCCTTCCCTTCCCTTCCCTTCCCTTCTCTTCCCTTCACTTCCCGCACCTTCCCGCACCTTCCCGCACCTTCCCGCACCTTCCCGCACCTTCCCGTCCCTTCCCTTCCCGCACCTTACCTTCCCGCACCTTCCCTTCCCGCACCTTCCCTTCCCTTCCTGCATCTTCCCTTCCCGCAACTCCCTTCCCTTCCCTTCCCTTCCCTTCCCGCACCTTCCCTTCCCTTCCTTCTCCTTCCCTTCCCTTCCCTTCCCTTCCCTTCCCTTCCCTTCCCTTCCCTTCCCTTCCCTTCCCTTCCCTTCCCTTCCCTTCCCTTCCCTTCCCTTCCCGCACCTTCCCTTCCCGCACCTTCCCTTCCCGCACCTTCCCTTCCCTTCCATTCCTGCAACTTCCCTTCCCTTCCTGCACCTTCCCTTCCCTTCCCGCACATTCCCTTCACTTCCCTTCCCTTCCCTAGCCTTCCCTTCCCTTCCTTTCCCTTCCCGCACCTTCCCTTACCGCACCTTTCCTTACCGCACATTACCTTCCCGCACCTTCCCTTACCGCACATTCCCTTCCTGCACCTTCCCTTCCCTTCCCTTCCCTTCCGGCACCTTCCCTTCGCGCACCTTCCGTTCCCTTCCCGCACCATCCCTTCCCGCACCTTCCCTTCCCTTCCCGCATCTTCGTTCCCTTCCCTTCCCTTCCCTTCCCTTCCCTTCCCTTCCCTTCCCTTCCCTTCCCTTCGTTCCCTTCCCTTCCCTTCCCTTCCCTTCCCTTCCCTTCCCTTCCCTTCCCTTCCCTTCCCTTCCCTTCCCTTCCTTTCCCTTCCCTCCCCTCCCCTTCCCTTCCTTTCCCTTCCCTTCCCTTCCATTCCCTTCCCTTCCCTTCGTGCAACTTTCCTTCCCTTCCTGCACCTTCCCTTCCCTTCCCTTCCCGCAACTTCCCTAGCTTTCCCTTCCCTTCCCGCACCTTCCCTTCCCGCACCTTCCCTTCCAACACCTTCCCTTCCCTTCCCTTCCCTTCCCTTCCCTCCCCTTCCCTTCCCTTCCCTTCCCTTCCCTTCCCTTCCCTTGCCTTTCCTTCTCTTCCCTTCCCTTCCCTTCCCTTCCATTCCCTTCTCTTCCCTTCCCTCCCTGCACCTTTCCTTCCCTTCCTGAACCTTCCCTTCCCTTCCCTTCCCTTCCTTCCCTTCCCTTCCCTTCCCTTCCCTTCCCGCACCTCCCCTTCCCTTCCGCACCTTCCCTTACCTCACCTTCCCTTCTCGCACCTTCCCTTCCCTTCCTGCACCTTCCCTTCCCGCACCTTCCCTTTCCTTCCCCCAACTTCCCTTCCCTCACCTTCCCTTCCGCACCTTCCCTTCCCTTCCCTTCCCTTCCCTTCCCTTCCCTTCCCTTCCCTTCCCTTCCCTTCCCTTCCCTTCCCTTCCCTTCCCTTCCCTTCCCTTCCCTTCCCTTCCCTTCCCTTCCCTTCCCTTCTCTTCCTTTCCCTTCCCTTCCCTTCCCCTCCCTTCCCTTCCCGCACCTTCCCGCACCTTCCCTTCCCTTCCCGCACCTTCCCTTCCCGCACCTTCCCTTCCCTTCCCGCACCTTCCCTTCCCGCACCTTCCCTTCCCTTCCCGCACCTTCCCTTCCCTTCCCTTCCCTTCCCGCACCTTCCTTTCCCGCACCTTCCCTTCCCGTCCTGCACCTTCCTGCACCTTCCTGCACCTTCCCTTCCCTTCCCTTCCCTGCCCTTCCCTTCCCTGCCCTTCCCCCGCCCCTCTCTGCCCTTTCCTGCCCTTCCCTTCCCTGCACTTCCCTGCTCTTCCCTTCCATTCCCTTCCCTGCCCTTCCCTTTCTTCCCCTGCCCTTCCCTGCCGTGCCCTGCCCTACCCTTCACTGCCCTGCCCTTCCCTGCCCTTCGCTGCCCTTCCCTTCCCTTCCTTTCCCTTCCCGAGGCTTCCCGCACCTTCCCCCACCTTCCCTTCCTGCACCATCCCTTCCCTTCCTGCACCTTTCCTTCCCTTCCTGCACGTTAGCTTTCCTTCCCTTCCCGCAACTTCCCTTCCCTTCCCTTCCCTTCCCTTCCCTTCCCTTCCCTTCCCTTCCCTTCCCTTCCCTTCCCTTCCCTTCCCTTCCCGCACCTTCCCGCACCTTCCCTTCCCTTCCCTTCCCGCACATTCCCTTCCCTTCCCTTCCCTTCCCTTCACTTCCCTTCCCTTCCCGCACCTTCCCTTCCCTTCCCGCACCTTCCCTTCCCTTCCCGAACCTTCCCTTCCCTTCCCGCACCTTCCCTTCCCACACCTTACCTTCCCTTCTCGCACCTTTCCTTCCTTTCCCTCACATTCCCTTCCCGCACGTTCCCTTCCCTTCCCTTCCCTTCCCTTCCCTTCCCTTCCCTTCCCTTCCCTTCCCTTCCCTTCCCTTCCCTTCCATTCCCTTCCCTTCCCTTCCCTTCCCGCACCTTCCCTTCCCTTCCCTTCCCTTCCCTTCCCTTCCCTTCCCTTCCCTTCCCTTCCCTTCCCTTCCCTTCCCTTCCCTTCCCTTCCCTTCCCTTCCCTTCCCTTCCCTTCCCTTCCCTTCCCTTCCCTTCCCTTCCCTTCCCTTCCATTCCCTTCCCTTCCCTTCCCTTCCCGCACCTTCCCTTCCCGAACCTTCCCTTCCCTTCCCTTCACTTCCCTTCCCTTCCCTTCCCTTCCCTTCCCTTCCCTTCCCTTCCCTTCCCTTCCCTTCCCTTCCCTTCCCTTCCCTTCCCTTCCCTTCCCTTCCCTTCCCTTCCCTTCCCTTCCCTACCCTTCCCTTCGCTTCCCTTCCCTTCCCTTCCCTTCCCTTCCCTTCCTGCACATTTCCTTCCCTTCCTGCACCTTCCTGCACCTTCCCTTCCCTTCCCTTCCCTTCCTGCCCCTTCCCTTCCCTTCCCTGCCCTTCCCTTCCCTGCCCTTCCCCGCCCCTCCCTGCCCTTCCCTGCCCTTCCCTTCCCTGCCCTTCCCTGCTCTTCCATTCCCTTCCCTTCCCTGCCTTTCCCTTTCCTCCCCTGCCCTGCCCTGCCGTGCCCTGCCCTACCCTTCACTGCCCTGCCCTTCCCTGCCCTTCGCTGCCCTTCCCTTCCCTTCCTTTCCCTTCCCGAGGCTTCCCGCACCTTCCCGCACCTTCCCTTCCTGCACCATCCCTTCCCTTCCTGCACCTTTCCTTCCCTTCCTGCACGTTAGCTTTCCTTCCCTTCCCGCAACTTCCCTTCCCTTCCCTTCCCTTCCCTTCCCTTCCCTTCCCTTCCCTTCCCTTCCCTTCCCTTCCCTTCCCTTCCCTTCCCTTCCCTTCCCTTCCCGCACCTTCCCGCACCTTCCCTTCCCTTCCCTTCCCGCACCTTCCCTTCCCTTCCCGAACCTTCCCTTCCCTTCCCGCACCTTCCCTTCCCACACCTTACCTTCCCTTCTCGCACCTTTCCTTCCTTTCCCGCACATTCCCTTCCCGCACGTTCCCTTCCCTTCCCTTCCCTTCCCTTCCCTTCCCTTCCCTTCCCTTCCCTTCCCTTCCCTTCCCTTCCCTTCCATTCCCTTCCCTTCCCTTCCCTTCCCGCACCTTCCCTTCCCTTCCCTTCCCTTCCCTTCCCTTCCCTTCCCTTCCCTTCCCTTCCCTTCCCTTCCCTTCCCTTCCCTTCCCTTCCCTTCCCTTCCCTTCCCTTCCCTTCCCTTCCCTTCCCTTCCCTTCCCTTCCCTTCCCTTCCATTCCCTTCCCTTCCCTTCCCTTCCCGCACCTTCCCTTCCCGAACCTTCCCTTCCCTTCCCTTCACTTCCCTTCCCTTCCCTTCCCTTCCCTTCCCTTCCCTTCCCTTCCCTTCCCTTCCCTTCCCTTCCCTTCCCTTCCCTTCCCTTCCCTTCCCTACCCTTCCCTTCGCTTCCCTTCCCTTCCCTTCCCTTCCCTTCCCTTCCTGCACATTTCCTTCCCTTCCTGCACCTTCCTGCACCTTCCCTTCCCTTCCCTTCCCTTCCTGCCCCTTCCCTTCCCTTCCCTGCCCTTCCCTTCCCTGCCCTTCCCCGCCCCTCCCTGCCCTTCCCTGCCCTTCCCTTCCCTGCCCTTCCCTGCTCTTCCATTCCCTTCCCTTCCCTGTCTTTCCCTTTCCTCCCCTGCCCTGCCCTGCCGTGCCCTGCCCTACCCTTCACTGCCCTGCCCTTCCCTGCCCTTCGCTGCCCTTCCCTTCCCTTCCTTTCCCTTCCCGAGGCTTCCCGCACCTTCCCGCACCTTCCCTTCCTGCACCATCCCTTCCCTTCCTGCACCTTTCCTTCCCTTCCTGCACGTTAGCTTTCCTTCCCTTCCCGCAACTTCCCTTCCCTTCCCTTCCCTTCCCTTCCCTTCCCTTCCCTTCCCTTCCCTTCCCGCACCTTCCCTTCCCTTCCCTTCCCTTCCCGCACCTTCCCTTCCCGCACCTTCCCTTCCCGCACCTTCCCTTCCCGCACCTTCCCTTCCCGCACCTTCCCTTCCCGTACCTTCCCTTCCCTTCCCGAACCTTCCCTTCCCTTCCCGCACATTCCCTTCCCTTCCCGCACCTTCCCTTCCCACACCTTAACTTCCCTTCTCGCACCTTTCCTTCCTTTCCCACACATTCCCTTCCCGCACGTTCCCTTCCCTTCCCTTCCCTTCCCTTCCCTTCCCTTCCCTTCCCTTCCCTTCCCTTCCCTTCCATTCCCTTCTCTTCCCTTCCCTTCCTGCACCTTTCCTTCCCTTTCCTGAACCTTCCCTTCCCTTCCCTTCCCGCAAATTCCCTTCCTTTCCTTTCCCTTCCCTTCCCTTGCCTTTCCTTCCCTTCCCTTCCCTTCCCTTCCCGCACCTTCCCTTCCCTTCCCTTCCCTTCCCTTCCCTTCCCTTCCCTTCCCTTCCCTTCCCTTCCCTTCCCTTCCCTTCCCTTCCCTTCGCTTCCCTTCCCTTCCCTTCCCTTCCCTTCCCTTCCCTTCCATTCCCTTCCCTTCCCTTCCCTTCCTTTCCCTTCCCTTCCCTTCGCTTCCCTTCCCTTCCCTTCCTGCACCTTCACTTCCCTTCTCCCACCTTCCCTTCCCTTTCCTTCCCTTCCCTTCCTTCCCTTCCCTTCCCTGCCCTTCCCTTCCCTGCCCTTCCCTGCTCTTCCCTTCCCTTCCCTTCCCTGCCCTTCCCTTTCCTCCCCTGCCCTGCCCTGCCGTGCCCTGCCCTACCCTTCACTGCCCTGCCCTTCCCTGCCCTTCGCTGCCCTTCCCTTCCCTTCCTTTCCCTTCCCGAGGCTTCCCGCACTTTCCCGCACCTTCCCTTCCTGCACCATCCCTTCCCTTCCTGCACCTTTCCTTCCCTTCCTGCACGTTAGCTTTCCTTCCCTTCCCGCAACTTCCCTTCCCTTCCCTTCCCTTCCCTTCCCTTCCCTTCCCTTCCCTTCCCGCACCTTCCCTTCCCGCACCTTCCCTTCCCGCACCTTCCCTTCCCTTCCTGAACCTTCCCTTCCCTTCCCGCACATTCCCTTCCCTTCCTGCACCTTCCCTTCCCTTCCCGCAAATTCCCTTCCTTTAACTTCCCTTCCCTTCCCTTCGCTTCCCTTCCCTTCCCTTCCCTTCCTGTACCTTTCCTTCCCTTCCTGCACCTTTCCTTCCCTTCCTGCACCTTCCCTTCCCTTCACTTCCCGCAAATTCCCTTCCCTTCCCTTCCCTTCCCTTCCCTTCCCTTCCCTTCCCTTCCCTTCCCTTCCCTTCCCTTCCCTTCCCTTCCCTTCCCTTCCCTTCCCTTCCCTTCCCTTCCCTTCCCTTCCCTTCCCTTCTCTTCCCTTCCCTTCCCTTCCCTTCCCTTCCCTTCCCTTCCCTTCCCTTCTCTTCCCTTCCCTTCCTGCACCTTTCCTTCCCTTCCTGAACCTCCCCTTCCCTTCCCTTCCCGCAAATTTCCTTCCTTTCCCTTCCCTTCCCTTCCCTTCCTTTCCTTTCCCTTCCCTTCCTTTCCCTTCCCTTCCCTTCCCTTCCCTTCCCTTCCCTTCCCTTCCCTTCCCTCGCTTCCATTCCCTTCTCTTCCCTTCCATTCCTGCACCTTTCCTTCCCTTCCTGAACCTTCCCTTCCCGCAAATTCCCTTCCTTTCCCTTCCCTTCCCTTCCCTTCCCTTCCCTTCCCTTCCCTTCCCTTCCCTTCCCTTCCCTTCCCTTCCCTTCCCTTCCCTTCCCTTCCCTTCCCTTCCCGCACCTTCCCTTCCCGCACCTTCCCTTCCCGCACCTTCCCGCACCTTCCCTTCCCGCACCTTCCCTTCCCTTCCATTCCATTCGCTTCCCTTCCCTTCCTTCCCTTCCCTCCCTTCCCGCACCTTCCCTTCCCTTCTCGCACATTCCCTTCCCTTCCCTTCCCTTCCCTTCCCTTCCCTTCCCTTCCCTTCCCTTCCCTTCCCTTCCCGCACCTTCCCTTCCCTTCCCGCACCTTCCCTTCCCTTCCCGCACCTTCCCTTCCCGCACCTTCCCTTCCCGCACCTTCCCTTCCCTTCCCGCACCTTCCCTTCCCTTCCCGCACCTTCCCTTCCCTTTAGTTCCCGCACCTTCCCTTCCCGCACCTTCCCTTCCCGCACCTTCCCTTCCCTTCCCTTCCCTTCCCTTCCCTTCCCTTCCCTTCCCTTCCCTTCCCTTCCCTTCCCTTCCCTTCCCTTCCATTCCCTTCCCTTCCCTTCCCTTCCCTTCCCTTCCCTTCCCGCACCTTCCCTTCCTTTCCCTTCCCTTCCCTTCCCTTCCCTTCCCTTCCCTTCCCTTCCCTTCCCTTCCCTTCCCTTCCCTTCCCTTCCCTTCCCTTCCCTTCCCTTCCCTCACTTCCCTTCCCTTCCCTTCCCTTCCCTTCCCTTCCCTTCCCTTCCCTTCCCTTCAATTCCCTTCCCTTCCCTTCCCGCACCTTCCCGCACCTTCCCGCACCTTCCATTCCCTTCCCTTCCCTTCCCTTCCCTTCCCTTCCCTTCCCTTCCCTTCCCTTCCCTTCCCTTCCCTTCCCTTCCCTTCCCTTCCCTTCCCTTCCCTTCCCTTCCCTTCCCGCACCTTCCCTTCCCGCACCTTCCCGCACCTTCCCGCACCTTCCCGCACCTTCCCGCACCTTCCCTTCCCGCACCTTCCCTTCCCGCACCTTCCCTTCCCGCACCTTCCCTTCCCGCACATTCCCTTCCCTTCCTGCACCTTCCCTTCCGGGAACTCCCTTCCCTTCCCTTCCCTTCCCTTCCCTTCCCTTCCCTTCCCTTCCCTTCCCTTCCCTTCCCTTCCCTTCCCGCACCTTCCCTTCCCTTCCCGCACCTTCCCTTCCCTTCCCGCACCTTCCCTTCCCTTCCCTTCCCTTCCCTTCCCTTCCCTTCCCTTCCCTTCCCTTCCCTTCCCTTCCCTTCCCTTCCCTTCCCTTCCCTTCCCTTCCCTTCCCTTCCCTTCCCGCACCTTCCCTTCCCGCACCTTCCCGCACCTTCCCTTCCCTTCCCGCACCTTCCCTTCCCGCACATTCCCTTCCCTTCCCTTCCCTTCCCTTCCCTTCTCTTCCCTTCCCTTCCCTTCCCTTCCCTTCCATTCCCTTCTCTTCCCTTCCCTTCCCTTCCCTTCCCTTCCCTCCCTTCCCGCACCTTCCCTTCCCGCACCTTCCCTTCCCGCACCTTCCCTTCCCGCGACTTCGCTTCCCGCACCTTCCCTTCCCTTCCGGCACCTTCCCTTCCCTTCCCTTCCCGAACCTTCCCGCACCTTCCCTTCCCTTCCCTTCCCTTCCCTTCCCTTCCCTTCCCTTCCCTTCCCTTCCCTTCCCTTCCCTTCCCTTCCTTCCCTTCCCTTCCCTTCCCTTCCCTTCCCTTCCCTTCCCTTCCCTTCCCTACCCTTCCCTTCCCTTCCCTTCCCTTCCCTTCCCTTCCCTTCGCGCACCTTCCCTTCCCGCACCTTCCCTTCCCGCACCTTCCCTTCCTGCACCTTCCCTGCCCTTCCCTGCCCTTCCCACAACTTCCCGCACCTTCCCGCACCTTCCCTTCCCTTCCCGCACCTTCCCTTCCCTTCCATTCCCTTCCCTTCCCTTCCCTTCCCTCCCTTCCCGCACCTTCCCTTCCCGCACCTTCCCTTCCCTTCCCTTCCCTTCCCTTCCCTTCCCTTCCCTTCCCTTCCCTTCCCTTCCCTTCCCTTCCCTTCCCTTCCCTTCCCTTCCCTTCCCTTCCCTTCCCTTCCCTTCCCTTCCCTTCCCTACCCTTCCCTTCCCTTCCCTTCCCTTCCCTTCCCTTCCCTTCGCGCACCTTCCCTTCCCGCACCTTCCCTTCCCGCACCTTCCCTTCCTGCACCTTCCCTGCCCTTCCCTGCCCTTCCCACAACTTCCCGCACCTTCCCGCACCTTCCCTTCCCTTCCCGCACCTTCCCTTCCCTTCCCTTCCCGGCCCTTCCCTTCCCTTCCCTTACTGCACCTTCCCTTCCCTTCCCGCAACTTCCCTTCCCTTCCCGCACGTTCCCGCACCTTCCCTTCCCTTCCCTTCCCGCACCTTCCCGCACCTTCCCTTCAAGCACCTTCCCTTCCCGCAACTTCCCTTCCCGCACCTTCCCTGCCCTTCCCGCACCTTCCCGCACCTTCTCTTCCCGAACATTCCCTTCCCTTCCCTTCCCTTCCCTTCCCTTCCCTCCCTTCCCTTCCCTTCCCTTCCCTTCCCTTCCCTTCCCTTCCCTTCCCTTCCCTTCCCGTCCCTTCCCCTTCCCTTCCCGTCCCGCACCTTCCCGCACCTTCCCGCACCTTCCCGCACCTTCCCTTCCCGCACCTTCCCTTCCCGCACCTTCCCTTCCCTTCCTGCACCTTCCCTTCCCGCAACTCCCTTCCCTTCCCTTCTCTTCCCTTCACTTCCTGCACCTTTCCTTCCCTTCCTGAACCTTCCCTTCCCTTCCCGCAAATTCCCTTCCTTTCCCTTCCCTTCCCTTCCCTTCCTTTCCCTTCCCTTCCCTTCCCTTCCCTTCCCTTCCCTTCCCTTCCCTTCCCTTCCCTTCCCTTCCCTTCCCTTCCCTTCCCTTCCCTTCCCTTCCCTTCTCTTCCCTTCCCTTTACTTCCCTTCCCTTCCCTTCCATTTCCTTCCCTTCCCTTCCCTTCCATTCCCCTCCCTTCCCTTTGCTTCCCTTCCCTTCCCGCACCTTCCCTTCCCTTCTCGCACCTTCCCTTCCGTTCCCTTCCCTTCCCTTCCCTTCCCTTCCCTTCCCTTCCCTTCCCTTCCCTTCCCTTCCCTTCCCGCACGTTCCCTTCCCTTCCCTTCCCTTCCCTTCCCTTCCCTTCCCTTCCCTTCCCTTCCCTTCCCTTCCCTTCCCTTCCCTTCCCTTCCCTTCCCTACACTTCCCTTCCCTACCCTTCCCTTCCCTTCCCTTCCCTTCCCGCATCTTCACTACCCGCACCTTCCCTTCCCGCACCTTCTTTTCCC
>NW_027016965.1:0-2500 GCF_036013445.1 Caloenas nicobarica | reverse complement strand
CTTCCCTTCCCTTCCCTTCCCTTCCCTTCCTTCCCTTCCCTTCCCTTCCCTTCCCTTCCCTTCCCTTCCCTTCCTTTCCCTTCCTTCCCTTCCCTTCCCTTCCCTTCCCTTCCCTTCCCTTCTCGCACCTTCCCTTCCCTTCCATTCCTGCACCTTCCCTTCCCTTCCCGCAACTTCCCTTCCCTTCATGTACTTTCCCTTCCTGCACCTTCCATCCCTTTCCCTTCCCTTCCCTTCCCGCACCTTCCCTTCCGTACCCTTCCCGCACCTTCCCGCACCTTCAATTCCCTTCCCTTCCCTTCCCTTCCCTTCCCTTCCCTTCCCTACCCTTCCCTTCCCTTCCCTTCCCTTCCCTTCCTGCACATTTCCGTCCCTTCCTGCACCTTCCCTTCCCTTCCCGCAGCTTCCCTGCCCTTCCCTGCCCTTCCCGCACCTTCCCTTCCCGAACATTCCCATTCCCTTCCCGCATCTTCCCGCACCTTCCCTTCCCTTCCTGCACCCTCCCGCACCTTCAGTTCCCTTCCCTTCCCTTCCCGCACCTTCCCTTCCCTTCCCTTCCCTTCCCTTCCCTTCCCTTCCCTTCCCTTCCCTTCCCTTCCCTTCCCTTCCCTTCCCTTCCCTTCCCTTCCCTTCCCTTCCCTTCCCTTCCCTTCCCTTCCCTTCCCTTCCCTTCCTTTCCCTTCCCTTCCCTTCCCTTCCCTTCCCGTCCCGCACCTTCCCGCACCTTCCCGCACCTTCCCGCACCTTCCCTTCCCGCACCTTCCCTTCCCGCACCTTCCCTTCCCGCATCTTCACTTCCCTTCCTGCACCTTCCCTTCCCGCAACTCCCTTCCCTTCCCTTCCCTTCCCTTCCCTTCCCTTCCCTTCCCTTCCCTTCTCTTCCCTTCACTTCCCGCACCTTCCCGCACCTTCCCGCACCTTCCCGCACCTTCCCGCACCTTCCCGTCCCTTCCCTTCCCGCACCTTACCTTCCCGCACCTTCCCTTCCCGCACCTTCCCTTCCCTTCCTGCATCTTCCCTTCCCGCAACTCCCTTCCCTTCCCTTCCCTTCCCTTCCCGCACCTTCCCTTCCCTTCCTTCTCCTTCCCTTCCCTTCCCTTCCCTTCCCTTCCCTTCCCTTCCCTTCCCTTCCCTTCCCTTCCCTTCCCTTCCCTTCCCTTCCCTTCCCTTCCCTTCCCGCACCTTCCCTTCCCGCACCTTCCCTTCCCGCACCTTCCCTTCCCTTCCATTCCTGCAACTTCCCTTCCCTTCCTGCACCTTCCCTTCCCTTCCCGCACATTCCCTTCACTTCCTTCCCTTCCCTAGCCTTCCCTTCCCTTCCTTTCCCTTCCCGCACCTTCCCTTACCGCACCTTTCCTTACCGCACATTACCTTCCCGCACCTTCCCTTACCGCACATTCCCTTCCTGCACCTTCCCTTCCCTTCCCTTCCCTTCCGGCACCTTCCCTTCGCGCACCTTCCGTTCCCTTCCCGCACCATCCCTTCCCGCACCTTCCCTTCCCTTCCCGCATCTTCGTTCCCTTCCCTTCCCTTCCCTTCCCTTCCCTTCCCTTCCCTTCCCTTCCCTTCCCTTCGTTCCCTTCCCTTCCCTTCCCTTCCCTTCCCTTCCCTTCCCTTCCCTTCCCTTCCCTTCCCTTCCCTTCCTTTCCCTTCCCTCCCCTCCCCTTCCCTTCCTTTCCCTTCCCTTCCCTTCCATTCCCTTCCCTTCCCTTCGTGCAACTTTCCTTCCCTTCCTGCACCTTCCCTTCCCTTCCCTTCCCGCAACTTCCCTAGCTTTCCCTTCCCTTCCCGCACCTTCCCTTCCCGCACCTTCCCTTCCAACACCTTCCCTTCCCTTCCCTTCCCTTCCCTTCCCTCCCCTTCCCTTCCCTTCCCTTCCCTTCCCTTCCCTTCCCTTGCCTTTCCTTCTCTTCCCTTCCCTTCCCTTCCCTTCCATTCCCTTCTCTTCCCTTCCCTCCCTGCACCTTTCCTTCCCTTCCTGAACCTTCCCTTCCCTTCCCTTCCTTCCTTCCCTCTCCCTTCCCTTCCCTTCCCGCACCTCCCCTTCCCTTCCGCACCTTCCCTTACCTCACCTTCCCTTCTCGCACCTTCCCTTCCCTTCCTGCACCTTCCCTTCCCGCACCTTCCCTTTCCTTCCCCCAACTTCCCTTCCCTCACCTTCCCTTCCGCACCTTCCCTTCCCTTCCTTCCCTTCCCTTCCCTTCCTTCCCTTCCCTTCCCTTCCCTTCCCTTCCCTTCCCTTCCCTTCCCTTCCCTTCCCTTCCCTTCCCTTCCCTTCCCTTCCCTTCCCTTCTCTTCCTTTCCCTTCCCTTCCCTTCCCTTCCCTTCCCTTCCCGCACCTTCCCGCACCTTCCCTTCCCTTCCCGCACCTTCCCTTCCCGCACCTTCCCTTCCCTTCCCGCACCTTCCCTTCCCGCACCTTCCCTTCCCTTCCCGCACCTTCCCTTCCCTTCCCTTCCCTTCCCGCACCTTCCTTTCCCGCACCTTCCCTTCCCGTCCT